>NC_037678.1:71923078-71924764 GCF_003255815.1 Theropithecus gelada
TTTTTTTGAGATGGAGTCTCGCTCTGTCACCCAGGCTGGAGTGCAGTGGCCGGATCTCAGCTCACTGCAAGCTCCGCCTCCCGGGTTCACGCCATTCTCCGGCCTCAGCCTCCCAAGTAGCTGGGACTACAGGCGCCCGCCACCTCGCCCGGCTAGTTTTTTTGTATTTAATAGAGACGGGGTTTCACCGTGTTAGCCAGGATGGTCTCGATCTCCTGACCTCGTGATCCGCCCGTCTCGGCCTCCCAAAGTGCTGGGATTACAGGCTTGAGCCACCGCGCCCGGCCTGCCATTTTTGTTTTATACAGTCATATGTTAATTAACAACAGGAATACATTCTGAGAAATGTGTCATTAGGTGATTTCATTCTTGTGCAAACATCATAGAATGTACTTGCACAATTCTAGATGGTACAACCTACCATGCACCTAGGCTCTATGCTATAACCTATTTCTTCTGGGCTGCAAATTTGTACCTCATGTTATTGTACTGAACGTTGTAGGCAATCGTAACACAATGGTAAGTATTTTTGTATCTAAGCATAGCTAAATGTAGAAAAGATACAGAAAAAATATGTAGAAAAGATTATTTTAAAAAAAGACACACTTGTGTCTTTACTGTGAGTGGATCTTGCAGGACTGGAAGTCACTCTTGGTGAGTTAGGAAGTGGTGAGTGGATGTGAAAGTCTAGGACATTACTGTACACTACTGTAGACTTTATAAACACCGTACAGTTAGGCTATACTAAATTTATTTTTAAAATTTGTTTCTTTCTTCAATAGTTAACTTTAGCTTACTGTAACTTTTTTGTTTTATAAACTTAAAAAAATTTTAAAAACACTTTTTGTATTATTTCATAATAACACTTAGCTTAAAATAGGAACACGTACAGCTGTGTAAAAAATTTTCTGTCTTTATATCCTTATTCTATAAGCTTTTTTCTACTTTTAATTTTTTTTTTAACTTAAATATTTTTGTTGTTAAAAACTAAGACACAAACACACACATTAGCTTCAGCCTACAGAAGGTCAGGATCATCAATATCACTGTCTTCCAGCTCCACGTCTTGTTCCACTGGAAGGTTTTCAGGGCAATAACACATGTGGGGCTATCATATCCTATGATAACAATACCTTCTTCTGAATACCTCCTGGAAAACCTATCTGAGGCTGTTTTACAGTTAACTTATTTTTGTTAATAAGTAGAAGGAGCACACTCTAAAATAACAATAAAAAGTATAGTAAATATGTAAATCAATAAGTTGTTTATTATCATTATCAAGCATTATGTACCGTATTTTTTTTTTTTTTTTTTTTTGAGATGGAGTTTCGCTCTGGTTGCCCAGGCTAGAATGCAATGGCACAATCTTGGCTCACTGCAACTTCTGTTTCCTGGGTTCAAGCGATTCTCTTGCCTCAGCCTCCTGAGTAGCTGGGATTACAGGCATGCACCACTACACCAGACTAATTTTGTATTTTTAATCAAGATGGGGTTTCTCCACGTTGGTCAGGCTGGTCTTGAACTCCCGACCTCAGGTGATCCACCCGTGTCAGTCTCCCAAAGTGCTGGGGTTACAGGCGTGAGCCACCGTGCCCGGCCCATAACTGTTTTTTTTTTTTTTTTTTTTTTTTTTTTTTTTTTTTTTTTTTTTTTTTTTTGAATTTTTTTTTTTTACCCCGGCTGGGG